>NC_041396.2:134178055-134190984 GCF_900747795.2 Erpetoichthys calabaricus | reverse complement strand
CCGCTTGAGGAGTCAGCCGGTCGTCTCCTGCCCCACGTTGGGCGCCAGAGAACTGCGGACACTTTTTCTTTGGTGTCGAAAGCGGAAGCAAAGCAGAAGCGGACAATGGCCGACAGTGAGGTGAATCGCATTGCAACTGTAGTCGAGGAACTCCAGGCACTCGATGAACAGATTCAGAATCTTCTGTCCAGACGAAGATACCTCAGAGATCTGAAGGCTCGGCTGTTGGATAAACCGTCCTCGCCATCTGTTATCGGCGTAACATCAACCCCGCGTTGTGCCGCGCAAGTCACCTTCACCCCCGCGCCTCGTAGGAGCGACACCGATGATGACCTCGGTGTATTTCAGCTATGCAGGCGGGGGTTCAAGGCCAGAACACCTCCATCGGCACAGGCAAGCATCGTAACCCAGAACCGGTTTGACCCTCTAAGCGTCCCCAGTTCGCCTTCAGCTCCTGGTGATGTAATTGTGGTAGGTGATTCTATTGTTAGGAACCTCAATATCACTTGCCCTAATAGAAAATCTTTTGTTTCTTGTTTTCCCGGTGCTCGTGTCCGAGATGTGACGAGACGTGCGCCGGCGATCTACAAGAACAGGGCAGTTGGAGCCGTTGTTATACATGCTGGCGTAAACGACATAAGGCACCGACAGTCGGAGATCCTCAAGGCAGACTTCACTGCATTAATTAAAGACACAAAGGAGAGGACCCCATCGGCAAAGATATTCATCTCGGGTCCACTCCCTCTCGTCAGACGATCAAACGAGTATTACAGTCGTCTGCTTGGTTTAAACAACTGGCTGCAGGGCTTCTGCAAGAATCAAGACATCGGGTTCATTAACAACTGGGACCTCTTTTGGGAAAGACCCGCGTTTCTTCAAGCGAGATGGCCTGCATCCGAACAGCTTCGGCGCCCGGGTCCTCTCCGAAAACATATCGAAGGTAATTCGTTTATCTTGACTATCTATCTCTGCTTTTAACCCCCTTCCGAAATGCCACTCCTGTGTTTGGTCATGATAATTGTTTAAAAAAATCTTCCATAAAAGTGCGCAACATAAATACTGTAATAACCAATCTTAATGCACATAGAAAATCTAGGCAATACGGCATAAACGCCAATAATTTAATTAAAGTTACTACTTTAGATGAACAATGTATTAAAACTGTAAAAACAGATCATAGATTAAACAAAAAATACACACAGAGCGGCGCTAATAAAAATAACTTAATTCCGGTTCCCTATATCAATAACGCACATAGTATTCATCTCTGCTCCTCCGAAACATTGAATATGGCACTATTAAATATTAGAGCTTTAACTAACAAGACGTTTTTTATCAACGACATTATTAGTGAAAAAAAAATAGATTTTATTGCACTAAGTGAAACGTGGCTTAGCTCAGATGGCGCAGCTGTTTTAATCGAATCTGCGCCTCCGGATTACAGTTTTACTCGTGCTGATCGCCAAGGAAAGAGAGGTGGAGGGCTAGCAAACATTTACTCTAGCAGGTTAAAATGTAAAAATATCAGTTTTGGTAAGTTCAAGTCTTTTGAGTATCTCGCCATTGTTATTCAGGGAGATTCTCACGTTCTAGTATTATCCGTGTATAGACCTCCTAAATTCAACGCGTCTTTCTTTGAGGAATTCTCTGACTTGATGTCAATCTTAATTACGAACTATGACGCACTCTTAATAGTCGGCGACTTTAATTTTCATGTAGATAATCAATGTGACCAAAAAGTAAAAGAATTTATGAACCTCCTGGACTCTTTTGATTTGAGACAGCTCGTTAATCAGCCTACACATAAAGCAGGTCATACGTTAGACTTAGTAATTACTAAAGGACTAAAAGTTGATATAAAGCAGGTCATTGATACGGGTCTTTCAGACCATTTTCTTCTACTTTTTAATATAGAAATAATGATAGAAAACACTCATGAGAAGCATATTGTTAAAAAACGCTTCTTTGACTCATCAGCAACTTTAAAACTTACAAACATTCTAACCAATCAGTCCGTTTATAGTGCCAACTATAATAGCGAGGAGAATGTAAATAGTAAGGTGGAAAGATTTAATACTAAAGTAAGGGCTGCTGTTGACATAGTTGCACCTGAAAAGACAGTTAAAAAATCTTCTAGCATTGTTATACCTTGGAAGACCCAAAGAGTGTCTGATTTAAAGAGAACATGCCGTAGAGCTGAGCGTAAATGGAGGAAGACTAAACTAACTATTGACTATGAGATATTAAAAGTTAAAATAACAGAATACAATAACACAGTCCGTCTTGAGAGGCGCTGCTATTTCTCTAAGATTATAAATAACAATGCTAGTAATCCCAGAGTCTTATTTTCGACAATTGATCATCTGTTAAACCCAGGTAACTCAAAGGAATGCCTCCTAAGTACTTCCAGTAAAACCTGTGAGGCTATCGCTGTATTTTTCAATCAAAAAATTAATGATATTAGAAATAACATAGTATATCTCCCCAACACTAAGGATCCCCCGAAACCCCAGTACTCCATAATAAATAAATTAGAGTCTTTCACTAGGATAGATTTACCTGATTTACATAAAATAATTTCTCAAATGAAACCATCCACCTGTGCCCTTGACCCAATACCAACAAATTTTTTCAAAGAAGTATCGGGTGTGCTTATTGATAATGTTCTTGACATAGTAAATTCGTCATTAGATACGGGGGTCTTCCCAGACTGTCTTAAGACTGCGGTAATTAAACCCCTACTTAAGAAAAATAATCTCGACCCCTCTGCTCTTGAAAATTATAGACCCATCTCTAACCTGCCTTTCTTAAGTAAAATTCTAGAGAAGGCAGTCATTATGCAGTTAAATGAGCACCTCAATAAACATGCTATTCTTGATAAATTTCAGTCAGGTTTTAGAACAAATCACAGCACAGAAACTGCACTCGTTAAAGTAGTGAATGACTTGCGGGTAAATGCAGACAGAGGCCATTTATCTGTTCTCATCCTCTTAGATTTGAGTGCCGCATTTGACACTATTGATCATAATATTCTTAAGAATCGCCTTAGTCAATGGGTGGGCCTCTCTGGCAGTGTCTTAAACTGGTTTGAATCCTACCTGGCAGGGAGAAAATTCTTTGTTAGTTGTGGTAATTATAACTCAAAGACACATGATATTCTATATGGTGTTCCACAAGGCTCTATCCTGGGTCCGCTGCTCTTCTCAATCTACATGCTTCCATTAGGTCAGATTATCTCGGGACATAACGTGAGCTACCACAGCTATGCTGATGACACACAGCTGTATTTATCAATAGCACCTGATGACCCCAAATCTCTTGATTCGCTAACACAATGTCTAACCTGTATCTCAGAATGGATGAATAGTAACTTTCTCAAATTAAATAAAGAAAAAACCGAAATCTTAGTGATTGGCAATAATGGATACAATGAGGCTATTAGAAATAAACTGGATGCATTAGGATTAAAAGTCAAATCGGAGGTAAAAAGCTTAGGGGTAACCGTTGATTGTAATCTGAATTTTAAATCGCATATTAATAAAATCACTAGGACAGCATTTTTTCACCTAAGGAACATAGCAAAAGTTAGACCTCTTATATCATCGAAAGATGCAGAGAAATTAGTTCATGCGTTTGTCTTTAGTCGGCTAGATTACTGTAATGCACTCCTCTCAGGACTACCCAAAAAAGACATCAATCGTTTGCAGTTAGTGCAGAATGCAGCTGCTAGAATCCTTACCAGGAAAAGAAAATCCGAACACATTTCTCCAGTTTTGATGTCACTACACTGGTTACCTGTGTCATTCAGAATTGACTTTAAAATTCTGCTTATGGTTTATAAAGCTTTAAATAATCTCGCCCCGTCTTATATATCGGAATGTCTGACACCTTATATTCCAAATCGCAACCTCAGATCCTCAACTGAGTGTCTCCTTAGAATTCCAAGAGCAAAACTTAAAAGAAGTGGTGAGGCGGCCTTCTGCTGTTATGCACCTAAAATCTGGAATAGCCTGCCAGTAGGAATTCGCCAGGCTAATACAGTGGAGCACTTTAAAAAACTACTGAAAACACATTATTTTAACATGGCCTTCTCATAACTTCACTGTAATTTAATCCTGACACTCTGTATATCCAATTCATTATAATAACTATTCATTCAAAATTTGTACTAACCCCTACTCTCTCTTCTGTTTCCTTTTCCGGTGTCCTATTGGTGGTGGCTTGTGCCACCACCATCTACCCAAAGCACCATGATGTTCCAACAATGATGGATGGATTAAAAGCCAGAAGTCTGTATAACCATCAGCATAAAGTGACTCTGTGAGAACCCTAACTACAAAGAGGACTATTTCATTTATGTTAGGTAGAATGCCCAAAGGGGACTGGGCGGTCTCGTGGCCTGGAACCCCTACAGATTTTATTTTTTTCTCCAGCCTTCTGGAGTTTTTTTTTGTTTTTTCTGTCCACCCTGGCCATCGGACCTTACTCCTTTTTATGTTAACTAAGGTTGTCTTATTTTAATTTCTTATTTGTCTTTTATTCTTCTTTTCTTCATTATGTAAAGCACTTTGAGCTACTTTTTGTATGAAAATGTGCTATATAAATAAATGTTGTTGTTGTTGTTGTTGTTTCTCATGACTGAAGACAGAGAGATATATTTAAAGTTAGTAAAAATCTTTTATTCAAACACATCAGGCAAAGGTAAAATGACAGAGAAGCGCAGTCCTAGGACACCGCCCTTCATCTGCCCCCCGGCCAGGGTATTCCAAAGTTTTTATAGAGCTTTGTCTTGTGATTTCATTACACAAGTACTGCAAAACAACAACAACGGTTAGTTCCTTAAAACAATATATAAAAGCTAAGCTTTTTCTTATATCTCTAACTAAGCATTTTCTTACTGTCTCCAATATTAGCCAAAGACAAATGTCATGTACCCCTTGCGACCTTGTGACTTCTTCACCCTGTCTCATTTTACTTTGAGGAAGTTAACCAAGAAAACAGTTTGAATCATATAGAAACTGATTTTGTTGAGCCCTTGCACAATATATTTTTGTCAGTTCATAGCCAGAGCTTGCAAGCATTGCTGAAATGAAAGTTTTTAGTCACCAAATACACAGAGTACAAGGTGCTCAGTAGAACATCTTTCTTCTACACTATCTATCTATCTATCTATCTATCTATCTATCTATCTATCTATCTATCTATCTATCTATCTATCTATCTATCTATCTATCTATCTATCTATCTAAAAGAATCAAGTCTGCTTTCTTTCTGACTTGTTTGTAATACAGCTCAGTGACAAAGGTCTGCTGAGAACCAATAGGTTTTACTACTAAATTTTACAATGTTAAGATAGATCGATATTCTAAATTCTGAGATTGGCAAACCAAATATAAAAGCATTTGTAACAAGCGATTAAAAAAAAAAAAAAAAACATGACATGGTTTGTCCACTTTAAACAAGAACAAGTGGCACTAGTGTATGCGTTGGTTTGCTGTCTGCTGTTCTTATTTTTTGCTGTGCTCACTCTATTTGTGCTGAGATTGACTTATGTCTGTAATACATTATCACTGCCAAACCCTAATGGATAAATGTTCCATTGTAATTGGATCATGTGGTGCATTTCTGAACAGTTAATATTTTCATTGTCCACATCCTTGTTGCCCCACTTTACTCACAATCCAGTCGACAGGTGTATGCTGCTCTGCTGAAACTGGCTTTACTTCATGGGTCATTCGACTCACAGAACTGGGAAGACTGTGGCAAGCAGAATCTCTTTCTGATCCGCTGGTCTCTAGAACTTAAACATACTGGTCTTTGAACTGTTGCCATGAATCAGCAGGGTGGATCTCTCTAATGAGTTAATTATTGTAACTTTCATTTACTGGAATATTTACAACAGTTAGTGAGCGAAGGCTCCACTATTAAAATGGCACTGTTCAATGTTAATCTCTTTTGGGGAAAAAAAAATATTTTGAATTCAAAATTTGTCTCTTGTGATTTGGACTTTTTATTTCTGACAGGGACTTGCCTGAGTGAGAGTGAACATAAGCCCTTTCTCTGAACCTTCTCCTCCAGTTTATAGCTTTATTTAGCCATAACAGGCAATGCCTGGGAGGTCTGGCTGTAGTTTTTAAGAATATTTTAAATGTCTGTTATTACCTACTCAGACTTTTTCTAATTTTGAGGTTCAGTTGATTAAGGTGGACTTGCCTCATCCAACTCTCTGTGTCATTGGTGTATAGAACCTGCTCACTTGTGTAATGATTTTATCCAACAATTCTCTGATGTTTCTATGTCATCAATCATGACACTGTATGATCACATTTTAGTTCTTGGAGACTTTAATATTCATATTTGTTGTCCATTGACACCTTTGGCCAAGGATTTTTTATATCTTATGGAGTCTTTTAATTTTATTCAATTTGTTGCAGGTCTCACTCATAAACATGGTCATACCTTGGACCTTGTTACAAACGGAGCATACTGACGAAAATACATTGAAACAAATGATGTTTGTATAATTTCGATTTATATGGTATAATGACAAGAAAGGCTCCTATTAATTATAATTCTATTATCTTTCAGATCACAGCTTTATTGCATTTGATGCCAATTTATGGTATCTGCCCTCAGTGACTGCTCTTCCAAGTTATTGGTTGCATCCGCTAGCTTTTTTTGTAATTCTTATGAAACTATTTCTTTATTGTCTAGGGGCAAAGCATCCTCTCTGGACCTCAGCTTTGATGAACTTGTGAATTAATTCACATCTACTTGTGTGGAAATTTATGGAAAGACTTTGGGTCACGGCTACTGCGCTATAAAGGACACATACCATATATACATACCATACTCACGTGCTACTGGGTAATTCTGAGCATGTTATGCTACAGTTGCTGCCTTCTTATAAACAAAGACTAAAATTAGCTAAACCAATAAGAAAATCTATATGTTCACTGACTGATGAGTCAATTGAATCATTACAAAATTGTTTGAACTGTACAGATTTGAATGTGTTTAAAAATGCTTGTGAAATTATTCATAAGCTGACTGACACTGTTACATCTTATATCAGCTCCTATGAAGAGGTTTGCATTCCCAGCAAAACTACTGCGACTTTCAACAATGGAAAGTCATGGTTCACCAAAGAACTAACGAATCTACGTCAAGTAATAGAAAAAGCCCACACAACTAGTGGTAAGGATGCCTACAGACAGGCTAAGAATATGCTAAACAATTAAATCAGATATGTTAAATGGAAACACAAAAATAAACTGGAGCTTCAGTTTTCAGCAAACAATAGCTCTTCTGTATGGACAAGCCTTCAGTCTGTTACGAATTACAAAAAGATATCTCCCAGTGCTTACTCATATTCATCCCTTTCTGATAAATTTAACAGTTTTTTTTGAAGATTTGAACAGATGCTGAATATCTACAGTCCTTCTGGCTCCTCCAAGTCTGAAGTGGTTTTGACACCAGCCGCTTCACAAAAGCATCACCCCTCTTCTTCCTTTTCTTTCAAAGAATATGGCGTCTGGAATCTTTTTGCATCACAGACTGCAAAAAGTCAGCCAGCCCAGATCTGTCTCGCGTGCAACAATCAAAAAATGTGGTAGGCAGCTTGATCCTCTCTTCACAGACATCTTTAACCAGTCTCTTGTACAGTACCAGATTGCTTTAAATCTTCTGTTATTGTTCCCATTCCAAAAAATGATAAAATAAGCTGCCTCAATGATTACAGGTATATTGTTCTTGCATCAGTGCTAATGAACGTATTTGAACAGCTTGTAATTCTGCTGAAGTCTGTTACTGCTACTGATCTTGACCCTCTTCAGTTTGCATATTGAGCAAACAGATCTGTGGATGATGCCATCAACATGGGCCTTCACTTTGTACTAGAGGACCTGGACTATAAAAGAACTTATGCAAGAATACTGTTTGTAGACTTCATTTCAGATTTTAGCACTATTGTCCCTGAACTGTGGTTAGCTAAACCTCTACAAACTGAACTGAATCCTTCCATCTGTAAACTGATTTACAGTTTTCTGACAAACCAGAGACAATATGTTCATGTAGGTCCCACCTCTCAGACTGTTTCCACATTAGCATAGGTGCCCCTCAATGTTGCATATTTTCCCCTCTACTTTATACCCAGTACACCAATGACTGTAGGTCCACTACTCCTTCAGCAAAAATTATAAAGTTCACTGATGACACCACCATTATTGGTCTAGTTGGACTAATGGTAACGTAACATTATAAAAAAAGAGGTGACTTGTCTAGTTTGTTGGTGTGCTTCCAACAACCTAGTCCTCAATACCACCAAGATAGTGAAAATGGTGACTGACTTTCACAAACAGCAGTTAAAACCTTTCCCACTAGAAATTAATCATTCTGCAGTCAATCTGGCAGAAACCTTCAAATATTTGAGCACAATGATCGCTAACACTCTCATCTTGGACATTAAAAACACTTCTATCACTAAAAAGGCTCAGCAGCCATTGTACTTCTTACACCAAGTAAAAAAAATTGAATATTTCCCAGCCAATCTTAGTTCAATTTTACAAGGCTATAATTGAAAGTGTAATCACATTCTTCATTGTTGTCTGGTTTGGTTCAGCAACTGCATATTCCAAAAATAAATTGGATGTGCTCTTCCATCTGTTGCAGACCTGTATACATCTTGTGTGACTAACCATGTCTTAGGGATCGCTATGAACTCTTCTCACCCAGCTCATCATTTATTCCATAAACATCCCTCTGGTAAATGCTTCAGGTCAATTAAAACTAAAACTAACAGACACCTCAATAGTTTAATTACCAGAGCCATACCCATCTCAGACCAGTAACTTAACTTGTCTTCTTTGTATATTCATGCATTCTTTCATGTACTGTGTGAAGGTGTGTGTGTACAGTATATGTACATGCATGCATGTGCATACACAATCAAACATTCACTTGCATCATTTGTACATCTCCCTATCCTGCAACTTTGTATGAAGATTTTCTTTTTAACTTAAGCTATTTATGTTATTTGTAAGTGATGTTGTGTTCTGTTATAAGCAGCTCCAAACCCACCAAGTCAAATTCCTGTACATCAAATACTAGACAATAGAAGTGATTCTGATTCTGAATGTTGTAGCCCCACTTAAAGACAGGACACATAAGCCAAGAAGACAGTGGTTTAATGATGCTATGCTTTCACTAAGAAGGACGTGTAGGAAGGCTCAGAGAAAGGAGAAAAGGATCATCTCCAGGTCTCCTATAAGATCTTCAAGACTCACTTGTCAATTATCAAGAGGTTGTGAAAGCTACAAGAACAACATTCAAATGTTATTGTGAGTAACTCAAACAGTCCTTGAATATTATTTAGTGTTCTTGATACTGTGCTTAACCCATCTGGGGGTTCTGCAAATGCTGGGTCATCACTTTGTTGTGATGACATTTTGCAATACTTTATCAGCTAATATTGTGCCTCTTGCTCAGGATCCATCGGTGGGCATCATTGACTCCACTGTCCTTCATCAGTTTCAGCCAGTTTCTCTTTCTGACATGAAGAAAATTGTTAGTTGTATGAAGCCGTCTTATGATCCTCTTGAGTTTAAGCCTGCCTGTTTGATATATTTGATCCTAATAAGCTGTCATTTATTAACAGCTCCTTGCAGCTGGGCACTGTTCATACATGCTTTAAACATGCAGTGATTCAACCCATGTTAAAAAAGGAAAACCACAATCTCTTGTGTCCCAGTAGCTTTTGTCCCTTTTAACAATTACCATTTCTCTCCAAAGTTTTGGAGGAAGCTGTTGGTACCCTGCTATAGGCTTTTTTGGAGTATAACAATATACTTGTTAAGTTTCAGTCGGATTTAGAATATTTAACAGCACAGAACTGGCATTGTTAAGAATGATGAATGAACTGCTGTTGGCAGCTGATTCTGAGAGGTGTGCAGTACTAATTTTATTGGACATGAGTGCAGCATTTGACATGGTTGATCATGTCATTTTAATAGGCTTGAGTGTTGGGTAAGCGTTTGGGATACTGTTGTTAAGTAGTTCACAGATTATGTCAAAGGCAGGACATTTTCTGTACATGTTAGTAGTTCAATGTCTCCTACTGCTTGCTAGAGCTGTGGGGTACCCCAGGGTTCTGTTTTAGGTCTGGTCCTTTTCTCTTTATATATGTTACCATTGTGCTTTATACTAAACCAGTGTGGAGTTTCTGACAAAGCTTTTTAACTTCTTAAACAATGTAAAACACTGAATGGCACTAAATTTCTTGCAGTTAAATGATTCAAAAACTGAAGTCATTCTATTTGGTCACCCCACAGAACATTGCTAGCACATTGGGTCCATTTGTCTGGTACTTAAAGCCATGTGCTAAAAATCTTGGGGTTATTTTGAATTCAGATTTTAAATTTTACAAACAGATTGATGCTGTGGTAAAAAGTAGCTTTTTCTATCTCAGGGCGATTAACAAAATCAAGCCGTTTTTGTCATTTAATGACTTACAAAAGGTCATTCATGCTTTTGTCACGGGATCTGTATTACTGTAATACCCTGTATGTCGAGGTATCCTATGCTGGTGCAGAATGCAGCTTCTAGAATTTTAACCAGCAGCAGAAAAAGGGATCAAGTCGTTCCATTGTTGGCTTCTCTTCTTTGGCTTCTTATTAGTTACAGGGTTAATTTTAAGATTCTAATGTTTGTGTTTAACACTAGAATTACCAGAGCCTACGAAAAAACTTGCAGATCCGGCCCACCTTAAATTCATTTGCACCTCTCCATCAGCGTCTTTTGTCCTGTAAATGTGCCAATAAAGACAAGCAGCAAGCAGCCTACTATTCCATCCCCCCACAGCTGCAGAACGTGCACAAAGTTCTCCCAGCTCATGCCTTGATTGATTATCTGGGAGTGAAGTGCTGGAGTTTTAGAGTGGAAATAATAGATCATTATTTTGAACACATGCATTTCATGTGTGTTCCGTTTCTACAATAATCTGTGTAAACACATTGTTAAAACAGAAACGTTTTTTATATTTTAGTAGTAAATGAAAAAATGTTGGCATAAACTATATAATGTGTGAAGCCTGAAGTCCAAAGATCAAATAAACATCTTCACAAAAGGTTCAAGGGTAAGGCAACAGCTTCCGTTGCGTAGCAGTAAGATTTGCTGACTTGTAATCAAGTGTCCCCGGTTCAATCCCGACTGCCTCCTATATTTGCCAGCTTCAGTAGTGAGTTTTTATTCCTGAGCTTTCAACCCCTGCCAGGGGTCTTCATCAGCTTAGACTTACAAGAATCAAAGGCAATATATAGCAAAACATTACGTGGAGGGGGGGGGGGGGGGTATTGGGATGTACAGTTTATTTATTATGAACATGTTCTTCTTAAGTTTGCATATGCTGGATTTATGTCCAAGTGTCTGTTGATGGCGTTCTCATTTGATAGCCAAGATTTGGCCAGCTCTCTGGCACTTTTAGTACTGGCCTTAAATTTTACTTGTACATTGTCCCAGTTAAATGTATGTCCTGTTGATTTAGTATGCGTGTAGATCAATGAAAGTTAGTCTTTTCTTCTGACGGTGTTGTGATTCTTTTTGAAGTTTGTCCTATGTATACCGCTGAGCAAGAACTGCATGGAATGCTATAAACTGCGTTTCGTGTTTCTGCTATTGATTTCTTGTTTTTAGCATGTATATATATATATATATATATATATATATATTTATATATATATATATATATATATATATATATATATATATATATATATATATATATATACATATATATATATATATACATATATACATATATATATATATATATATATATATATATATATATATATATATCCATCCATCCATTTTCCAACCCGCTGAATCCGAACACAGGGTCACGGGGGTCCGCTGGAGCCAATCCCAGCCAACACAGGGCACAAGGCAGGGAACCAATCCCGGGCAGGGTGCCAACCCACCCGCAGGACACACACAAACACACCCACACACCAAGCACACACTAGGGCCAATTGAGAATCGCCAATCCACCTAACCTGCATGTCTTTGGACTGTGGGAGGAAACCCACGCAGACACGGGGAGAACATGCAAACTCCACGCAGGGAGGACCCGGGAAGTGAACCCGGGTCCCCAGATCTCCCAACTGCGAGGCAGCAGCGCTACCCACTGCGCCACCGTGCCGCCCTATATATATATATATATATATATATATATATATATATATATATGTGTGTATATATATATATATATGTGTGTATATATATATATATATATATACATATATATATGTATTGTGATGGACGACCGGCTACAGACTCCGGTCGCCACCCCCAGGCCGCTAGGAGGAGCCCTCCGGACAGCATGATGGTGCCCCGAGTTCCAGCAGGGCCTCATGGACTTTGTAGGTTATATACACAGCCCTGCTAGATACCTTGGGGGCCACCAGGAGTTGCTGTAGGGGGGCTAGTGGGCTCTTGTGTGCCCTATAACCCGGGAGTGCGTCATCATCACGTGACCAGAAGGAACGACGTGCTCCCGGTGTGAAGAAAAGGACTGTTTACCCTGACCCGGAAGGAAATGGACTTGTGGGTTTTGCCAGGAACCACCTCCGGGTCAGGGGATATAAAAGGACTATGAGAAAGCCCAGACATTGAGCTGAGCTGGGAGGTAGGAGGGCGAAGTGTCTGGGAGAGGAGGTATTGGTTTGTTGAGAGAGAGTTATTGTTTATATGAGAGTGGTGTGGAGAGTGCTTTGTGCACCGTGTAATAATAAAATAAAGAATATTTATACGTTTACCTGGTCATCAGAGTGGTACCTGAGGGTTCAAGAGGTGGACAAAGCCTCGATCTGTTACAGTATATATATATATATATATGTGTGTATATATATATGTATATGTGTATATATATATGT
>NC_041396.2:134153055-134173055 GCF_900747795.2 Erpetoichthys calabaricus | reverse complement strand
TCCGTCAACCCCCACACTTCCCCCGCCCTTCCGCACATCACGGCATTTTCGTTAATGAAGTGAGGTAATACTCCAGCTCCACCTTCTTCACAAGTTCGTTCACCAAATTATTTGTCAATTATATTTCACAGTAAGAATTTACAGCACGACTCAAACGCGGGAATGAAGGTAAATGACGTTAATTGTTGAGTGTCTTTTAATACTGTGTAAGCATACATATTAACACATGTGCAATTAAACATGTGCATTTACGGGGTGATTTCTCAGGCTTAAAAGCTCGCCTTTTATTAAAAAGGTAAATGCAAACTGTTTTCATTCTGAAGGGCACAAACCACGTTGGATTTCAGCCGTTAAACGCGTAAAAATGTCGGTACACCAGATAAATAAGCGCAACATATTATCAGTTGTATTGTATGCTTACAATACATATACAAATGTGTTAATCGTTAACTAATAGTATGGGATGGTGTTTATCGACTCAGCTATAGATGCCGATGTAGACCAGAACAGCTTTGGAAAAATATGAACGCCTTGGGGCCGATCTGGAAGAAGGTAGCGCAGCTCCTTGATTTAAACGATTCCATGTCTTGGTGGGTTTGCGTAGCTTATTGTCAATATCTTTACGCCTGTTTTTAAGACTTATTGACTGAAACGGGCTTTCACCAAAAAAAGTTAGGGCTTTGCTACAGTATACACCGTCCACAAGTTAAGGAAGTAAAAATAAAGGTATATATTTCTGTTTTATTTAAACCTTTTAAGTTCGTATGCATAGCCCCATTTGGCTGTTTTAGTTTTTTTTTTTCTTTCTTCAGTAATATTTAATCTCCTTAAAGAAAAAAAACATATGCATTTTACTTTTTTTTGTATCTCTTTAGTAATATTTTAGTGTAAAAGGATAACCAGTATTTAAACCTTTTATGTTACTTTATAAAGTTAATTTACACAATGTTGAAAAATTAATAAGAAAGCTACATATTTTGGCAGCTGCTGCTTTAATTTTCAATGAAATGAAAAAAGCTCTCCAAGAGAAAACCTCAATGAAGAAGAAACAGTTTACACTATCTAAAAAGGAGAAACCCTCATTTATAAACGTTTGCTGAAGATGACTTAACTTAAAATAAATGAATAGTTTCTATGTGTATAATACATTTTTATCTATTTGACTGATGCCTTTATTCCAGCAACTTGCAACATCTGAGGTACAATTTGTTACATTACTTTTGTTTTTTGCAGCACAGGTAGGTGAAGTGACTTCCTCAGGGTCACACAGTGGTGTCAGTACCAGGATTTGAACTGACAAGCTCCGGGTTTACTGAAATATTACTGAAGAAAGAAAAAAAAATGAAAACGGGCAAATGGGGCTATGCATACAGATGTCCATCCATCCATTATCCAACCCGCTATATCCTAAATACAGAAGCCAA
Organism: Erpetoichthys calabaricus; assembly: GCF_900747795.2. Classification (NCBI taxonomy): domain Eukaryota; kingdom Metazoa; phylum Chordata; class Cladistia; order Polypteriformes; family Polypteridae; genus Erpetoichthys; species Erpetoichthys calabaricus. The sequence continues at coordinate 134,171,631 of NC_041396.2, read as the reverse complement.
TCCCTGCCAACACAGGGCACAAGGCAGGAAACAAACCCTGGGCAAGGTGCCAGCCCACCGCAGGGCGCACACACCCACACACACCCACACACCAGGGACAATTTAGAATCGCCAATGCACCTAACCTGCATGTCTTTGGACTGTGGAAGGAAACCGGAGTACCCGGAGGAAACCCAGACAGACACGGGGAGAACATTCAAACTCCACGTAGGGAAGCGAACCCGGGTCTCCTAACTGGCACCTTTCACTGTGCCACCATGCCGCCCGCATACAAACTTAAAAGGTTTAAATAAAACAGAAATATATACCTTTATTTTTACTTCCTTAACTTGTGGAGGGTGTATCCTGTAGCAAAGCCCTAACTTTTTTCATGAAAGCCCCTTTCAGTCAATAAGCCTTAAAAACAGGTGTAAAGCTAAACTTGCAGCACCGCTATTCAATTACACTTGCCTAACGCCTCTCCTAAGGGGAGATACTGTGGGATCTGGGCATCAGTCAAAGCACCAATCACAGGTCCGATTAGAAAGTGGGAAGCTGTGATTTGTCGTCTCCCTCCCATGTAACAATCACAGCCAGTGTTACAACGCACTATGTATGTATGTGTATATGTATATATGTATATGTGTGTGTGTATGTATGTGTGTATATGTATGTGTATATATATGTTGATATGTGTATATATATATGTATATATATGTGGATGTGTATATGTGTGTATATATATGTATATGTAGATATATGTTTACATAACCTCTTTAACACACTACTTCTCCGCTGCGAAGCGTGGGTATTTTGCTAGTTATTAATTAAATTGAAAGAAAGTACTCTCCTGTCTAACAGGTCTATATGCCAAGATAGTATTTTTACAGTAGATTCACTTAATAAGTAAGGGCCAGTATCAGTTGCAAAAAGAGTAGAATGTCCATATTTTTCACTCCAGCTATACAAAGAAACCTAGGGGTGTGGGAATCTTAATACACAGAACTATTGTATTTGTACTGTCAGACAAAATATCTGATCCTAAAGGCCAATATGTCGTGGTGATGGGCAATTTAATACTTAACACTAGAATTACCAGAGCCAATGAAAAAACTCATAGATCTGTCCCACCTTAAATTGCTTCGCATCTTTCCATCAGCATCTTTTGTCCTGTAAATGTGTCGATAAGCAGCAAGCAGCCTACTATCACATCCCCCCACCGCCGCACAGTTTTCTCAGCTCAAGTCTGTTTACCTGTGTGTTAGTTGCTTAGAGTTGTATAGAGTGAGAAGTCAAGCAAAATGACACCTTTTATAAATACTATATAGTTATTTGGAACACACGCATTTCATGTGTGTTCCATGTCTACAACAATCTATATAAACACATTGTTAAAACAGAAACGTTTTTCATGTTTTAGTAATAATTGACAAAATGTACACATGATGTGTTTAATGTGTGAAGCCAGAAGTCCAAATATCAAATAAACACTTTTCACAAAAGGTACAAATATAACAGAACAAGTGCACTTCTATTCAAGAATATAACTGCAGAAAAAGAACCTGCGTTAGGGTGCAACATTCACACACCTTTGATACGATCGCTTCGGTGGCACAACGGTAACAACTGTTGACTGGTAATCCAAACTTCACGGGTTCGACCCCGGACAACTCCGTTTTGAGAAGTGAGCTGCTCTTATTCTTACTATCTTAGAATAAGAACATACATTTGATTTGAGTCTGTAACAGCCTGTGTAAATTTATGATACTTGTAAAGGTTAGCTTTGGTTTTTTTTTTTTATTCAGTTTTATTCTCTCAGTCGCGTTCAAGATCACGCCCCCCCCCCATGTGACACTGCTATTTTCACATAAAGATGCGCTACAACAGAGGTGAACTCAGATGATGACGACAGTTCTACATCGGAGAAAAAATGCATGTCGTACTTTTGCCATCGCTGTACTTTGTATATGTACACGGGAAGCTCTGCAATCTACTTGTGACTTTACATTGTAGGAAGTAAGTAAATAGATCAGGATAAATAGGTAAATAATATTCAATCTGGCTTTTATATACAAAGTACGGCAGCGGCAGCTTCCACCTGCAGCTATAGACTCTTCAGTACGCAAGCGACTCTCCATGCTAGTGTTTAGATCTGGGGGGTATTTTTCGTACGTGGATTAGTCGTTTAGCCGGATGTAATTGTTGACGATTTGGCCTGATCCTGGATCTGTCGGTTTTTCGAAACTCTTGCTGGAAGTGTTGTCATAGCAACACATCCTAATCCGCAAACGTACTCGGAGCAGGTTTGTTCTACGTAAACAAGGATTAGTTTACACACGTGATCAGTGACGGTGCATGGAAGTCATCCAGTCATTGCTTCGCCGTTCATGAATGAGCGACCAATTGATATTGGTGTGCAAATTATACAAAGAGAATTTCATATACAGAGGGTTTTGCGTGATCGGCAAGATCCTTTATTGCTCCCGGAGGAAATTCTGTACGAAAGATACCACTTTAGCCGGGGGGAAATATTGTACCTCAAAGATTTATTAGCTCCGTATATTCGAAGTCAAACTCGGCAAAGTCGGGCTCTCACAACCACACAGACAGTATGCATTGCTTTGAGGTTTCTTGCAAGCGGCACTTTTTTATATACTGTAGGTGATGCGGAACATCTATCGAAAAGTGCAGTTTGCCAGGAAATTCATAAAGTCTGTTTGGCTCTGAAACATTTCCTTCGGGTTTTCATTGTGTTTCCTGGACACCTGCGTGTGCAGACAATAAAAGAGGCGTTTCATGCCATTGCAGGTAGGTAATACACAGGCAAAAACACCCACAGTTCCATAAAGAATCCCACAATCAGCCTAACATTCTCATTACCTAGGATTTCCAAATGTGATTGGGGCACTGGATTGTACGCAGATCCGAATAAAGGCCCCATCAGGTCCAAATGAGCCAGATTACGTGAACAGAAAAGGCTTCCACAGTATTAAAGTGCAGGTAATGTTACTTATTGAAAGAGTTGAAAATAGCCAATAGGTATGTTGACAGTAAAATTGTTTGACCTACATGCTATCAATTCTCAGATGATCTGTGATGCATCCTACCTTGTATCAAATGTGGAGGGTAAATGGCCAGGGTCTGTTCATGACTCAAGAATTTTTAAGGAGTCACACCTGTATCGGACATTTGAACAAGGTAATAACCTAATTATTAATCATGGTGATGTGTGTATTGTATTCACGATTTTTACATATTCCACAGGTCATCATGATGGAATCCTGCTTGGGGACAGGGGATATGCCTATAGGAATTTTCTAATGACCCCGTTTCCTGACCCCAACCCTGGGCCACAAACTCGATATAATGTAGCTCTGTCTAGGACAAGGGCACGAATTGAAATGACCTTTGGCCACCTGAAGGAGAGATTTCAATGTCTAAAAAGGCTGAGGATTGCACCTGACAGAGCATGTGACATAATTGTTGCATGCTCTGTCTTACACAACATAACAACCATCAGAAAAGAGAGAGTCCCTGAGGTTTTACTGCAGCCTGATGATGACCTTGACCCAGTGCACCTTGAGCAAAGCAGTGGCAGAGCTGCCAAAGACAGGATTGTGGCCCAACATTTTCAATGAAAAAAGACAACATTGGTTTCACACAAAACTGATTTATTATATATTATGGACCTTCAGCCTGTAAGGAGGAGAACATAAGTTAAGGATACACTCACACATACACATCATGGGAAAGAGAAGAGAATTTTGTTACCAATTGTTTTTGTAGTATTTTAATCTGCAACTTCATTTTGGTTGTCTTCAGTTCATGAAGTTCCATGTCCTGCTGTATTTTCCTCATTTTGAGTTTCCTGTATGTGACTTTCTGCTGAAGATATCTCTTGTACAGAGCCCTCACATTTTTCTGCAAATAAATACACATTTACAAATGCCTTTTTACCTCTATATTGTATACACAGTATATCATTTTGAATCATTTTGTATCAAGTACAACAAATGGCTCAACCAACCTCACCATCTCCTTTTTTTGATGTGGATGTTCCAAATGGTACATGTGTGCTGGCTACAGGCTTCTGCAACACAGTTATATCACGATTAGCACATGGGACTGATCAGAGTGGAGTTTGTTCAAACATTTGGAACATTTACCTCTCCTCCTGATGAATAATCAGACACAGTGTCTTCATCAAATATTTGACATTCGTCAATAGCTCGGTGGTCAGACACAGGTTCAAGGGATATGACATTCCCTGCAACCGACCAAACAAAAAAAAAAAAAAAAAGAGGGCTAAATGGGACATACCTATGGCACACATTGAGGACAAAATATATGCAATGAACATCCTTTACCTGAAATGAAGTGACCACTGCATCCTGCCACTGGTTCTGAGGAGGAGCTTCCCCCTGGAATGCCCTCAGAAACCGGGCGATGGGCATTTTGCTGGATAGCCAACTCTTCTGCAGGGGTTAGGTCTGTACAGCGTGGACCTCCACCTGTTTTTTGCTTGTCTGCCTTCTTCTTATTAGCTTTCAAATTAATGGTTTTTCTATATATTCTATATATGATTCTTTATGTCAACAATTCTATAAATAGTTATATACCAATATTTACCAGTTTGAAGTATATTCTTGTACTTCACTTTGACCTGCTCCCATGTTCTCCTTGTGCTCACGTTTGATATGGAATTATGACATATTAAATAATAATTAATCTGACACATAGGAAATGAAACGCTGCTTTCAGTAAGTACAATGCACACTACTTAGCGTTTAATTTGTCGGCCACTTTTTGCCAGACGTCTTTTCTGGTCTGGGCTGCTTTTGCAGTGTTACCCCTTGTGTATATTAAATCTTGAAATTCTTCATGTCCTTCGAATAAAAGGTCTTGCGCCGTGTGTGTGAAATAAAAAAAGCCCTTTCTTTCATCATTTTGTTACAGCCTATCAAAGACTTGCTGATCATGTTTTCTAGACTCAATATATATTGGCTTTTCACTCAGTGCGGGCGCGCGCATTCATCTCGTATGATTAGATCCAGCTCGACTAATCTAATACACGGCTGCGTTTGAAAAACCGACCTATCCCGGATGAGTGTCACCGGCATTAACTTATCCAAGATGAGGCACCTGATCTCGGATGATTTAAGCGACGTACGAAAAATACCCCCCTGTCAGTGTATGTGCCCAAATATAGTATTTATAAATGGTGTCATTTTGCTTGACTTCTCACTCTATAAAACTCTAAGCAACTGACACGCAGGCAAATAGACTTGAGCTGAGAAAACTGTGCGGCGGTGGGGGATGTGATAGCAGGCTGCTTACTGCTTATCGACACATTTACAGGGACAAAAGACGCTGATGGAGAGGTACGAAGTGATTTAAGGTGGGACGGATCTACAAGTTTTTTCATAGGCTTTGGTAATTCTAGTGTTAAGTGATTGTGATATTTATCTATGTACCTAACATGGATGATAGGGATTTCATCCAAAATGTATTTACATCTATCCTTGATGTGAACACTCATAAAATTATAATGGCCAGAAACTGTGTTTTAAATCCAGACCTGGATAGGTCTTCAGCTACAGCGGTGATAACATCTAATACTGCAAAAATAATTACACAATTTGTAATGGATCACAGCTTATCAGACCCATGGAAGTTTTTAAATCTTAAACTAAGAAAAGATTACTCCTTCTCATAAGTACAGTATTTTTACTCAATAACTGATTATTTCTTCATAGCAATAAGTTCTTGACTATTATCATATCTTGTAAGTATGACACTATTGTTTTCTCCAACATACACATGAGAACTATACAGAATTCATACCCAAGCAAATTGATTATTTTCTTGAGACAAATATATCCTCAAAGGTCTCTACAAGAATACTCTGGGAAAGACTGAAGGCATTTTTAAGAGGACAGATTATTTCATATCTTTCTCTCAAAAATAAATTGGAAACCAAGAATCAGTCTGTTAATCAGTGAAATTACCAGAATAGATCTAGAATATGCTAGATCTCCAAAATGAGGCACGTTATAGGAAAAGACAGGTTTTGCAATCAGAATTTAACCTCTTGACAACTAAAGAAAAGTAACAGCTCATCTTTAAATTGTGGCATCATTATTATGAACACAAAAAGAAGGACAATGAAACCTTAGCCCAACAAATCCACAAGCGGCAAGTCTGCAATACAATAACAGTAATTACCAACACACACAGAGATAAAATCATTGACCATAAAAATATAGTGCATACATTTAGAGAGTACTATATGACCTTGTATTCTACTCAGTTTAAAGAAGGTAAGACAATGTCTAATGAGTTTTTTAATTCATTACAGATATCACAGATATTCTTAGTGCAGTGGAACTGGATAAACGTAGCGTAATGCCACACACAATGCGTATGCACTTTTTTGCTTGGTTTTGCAAACTGGCAGCACCTAGCATCAAAGCAGTGCTACTGTTTCTATGTCATTTTCATTTCTTTTTTTAGGTTCACATCTATGACTCTGGCTTTTTCAAATAACACAGAAATTAACTGCATATTGAAATTGTAAAACAGATGAGCAGAAAGGAATAAAGATAGGGAAAATTTTCAAGTTTTATGAAACACCTTTTTTGTGATTAGAGAGAAAAAAAAAGAGGTTAGAATTCCAAACTTCTATTTCCTGGACTATCAAGTCAGGAGGGTTAACAGCAGGGGTCAATAAACTCAAAACTAAGCACAGGAAAAAAGTCCAATGGTGCAATTCAAAATCCAGAAAGGAGACTCCACTGTCCTATCACTGTCCTATTCTGGTGGAAACTTAATAGAGGGTTATTTTTTTTTTTTGTTACATAAGAATTTAGAAATCAGGGATATAACCTTCAACCAGTATTTATTTGGAGTGGAGTGCAAGCATAGCACTTATAAAACTAAAGTAAGGGAGTATATTCCTTTTAATAATACCAGTATGGAGCAAAAAGACAACAGAAGATATAGCTGACCTGTGCCAACAGTCTAGTCTGGTGTTAGAAGTGTAATGATGTGATTAATGTTTCCTTAACATGCATTAGTCTTGAAGGAACATCACTTGCATTTTGTATATTATGGTCATCATTATAGATAGATAGATAGATAGATAGATAGATAGATAGATAGATAGATAGATAGATAGATAGATAGATAGATAGATAGATAGATACTTTATTAATCCCAAGGGGAAATTCACACACTCCAGCAGCAGCATACTGATACAAAAACAATATTAAATTAAAGAGTAATAAAAATGCAGGTAAAAACAGACAATAACTTTGAATAATGTTAACGTTTATCCCCCCCCCCCCCGCCCCCCCCCGGGTGGAATTGAAGAGTCACATAGTTTGGGGGAGGAACAATATCCTCAGTCTGTCAGTGGAGCAGGACAGTGACAGCAGTCTATCGCTGAAGCTGCTCCTCTGTCTGGAGATGACACTGTTTAGTGGATGCAGTGGATTCTCCATAATTGATAGGAGCCTGCTGAGCGCCTGTTGCAATTCCCGAGATGCACATACTGAGGTCTGTTTGTAAGACAGTCCACGATCCATGCCACCAGGTAATATTTTATTTTAAAATAATAATTTTATGGACCTATATTACCCTTTTACAAACTGTGCACAACATTCAAGTAATTTTAACTTGATGACAGAAAAAGAAGTAATAAATTTAATTTCTAAAATGAAACCTACTACCTTTCCATTCGACCTAGTGCAACGGTCATGGCTATCTGGCAGCACACATTCTTAGCATTATCAATAGTGCATTAGTAACTGGAACAGCTCCTAATGTAGTAAAAGTGTCAGTTATCAAACTGTTACAGGGAAAATCTGAGCTAGACCCACATATGTTTAACAGTTACAAACATATTTCAAATTCATCTGTATTTCTTAAATACTTGATAAATAACTTGCCACACAGCTTCGGTCTCATTTGAGAAATTCCAGTCTGACTACCTCATCAGTTCACAGTACAGAAATGAACTAATTTGTAAATGACATTCTGATAAAGGAAAAAGTAATTGTTTTTAGATTTAAGTACAGCCTTTGACACCACTGACCACTCTACTTTATTACATAAGCTAGAATATTACCTTGTGCACTCAGGCACCATGCTTGCACTGTTTAGTTCATATTTATGAAATTGATTTCAGTACAGGAATTTGTTGATAGCACTCTGTCATCATACTCAGAACTGGTGTCCCATAGGGCTCTGTACTCGGACTCTATCTGCTTTCACTTCACATGTTTCCATTGGGAACTATCATTAGAAAACATTACATTAATTTTCATTCATATGTAGATGATACCCAGCTATACCATTCTTGTAGAACAAATGATGTTTTGCTGATAGCTTCCTTAATTAAGTGTGTCGATGAATTAAAAGAGCGGATGGATGATAACTACTTGTCTTTGAATACATATAAAACAGAATTTTAATTTATTGGAGGAACTAATGCAGACTGCAAAAACATTCTATCTCTTTATAACTAAGCTGGTCTAACCATCAGTTCTACTGAATTAGCACACAACATAGGAGCAATGTTTGACACATGTATCTTTGAAAGCACACATTACAAAACTATCTAAAAACTGATTTTTCCATCACAAAAGTATTGAGATATCAGGATGGTTAGTGCATTCGCAGGATATGGACAATGAGTTTATGCATTTATTTCTAGCAGTATTGACTACAGCAATGCATTTTTCATTGGCTGTTTGAACTGTTTTATATGCAGCTTTGAAAATGCACGTGCAAGAATGAAGAGCTAGAAAGTATGACCATATAACTCCACTTCTTAAGTATGGAAGCTAAAAAAAATACTTAACATGTTCATGGTGTTATTTTAAAAATATGTTGACTACTGCTGCTAGTAACATTGCATGCATTCTTCAATTGTCTAGTAACAGCTATTGAGGGAGTAATAAAGCCAAGTGTGTAGAGTGTAAAATCAAGTAACAAGAAGTAAATCAAAGTTATATGTAGGTATAAATTTAGTTTTAATCAGGTTAAGTTTTAATATTTTAGTACAGATGTTTTAAAATAGGCAAAGTGGTAGCATACACCTAGCATTCCTGCTTTACACTACTAAGTTTGCACATTCTCTCCAAATTTTTGTAGATTGATTGGTATCAGTAGGTATGCTTAACTGCATATAATTACTTGCTTTAGCACTGAATACTGGAAATACATTATTCTGAATTAACAAAAATATTAGTCTCTTTTTCCATCTCCAATTGTTTTCCAAAGCACCACCAGAATACATTACTTCAAAATACCTATAGCAAACAGCTGGATTAAAACTAAACTGATAATTAATTTATAGATTTCTTTTGCTGGATTGCTTGCAACACAATTTTTTTGATTGACTATGCGATTTTGCTCTGCAATGTACCAGTATACTTTCTACCACTTTTGCTTCTTGCTTTATACTCAGTACTGCTGCAATAATCACTGGCTCTCTGTGACCCTAACTGTACGATGTCCGGATAAGTTGCCCCCCACATTTTGCTCCTCACATTTCACCCCCGGTAATTTTCACAACACACACACATTTTGCAACCACTATATTTTGCACTGGAATTTATGCACATATCTATAATTGCAATTAAAAATGTAATAAACCTTACCCAACATTGAAAGTAAAAAACGTCCACTCAGGTAGTGTTCCTATATGACTCACAGCACTACAGGCGTTTCAACACGTGTGTTTATGGTTTTCGCCGCCTGATTATCGGTGGCGTGTGGCTGTGTTGAAGAACCATCAACACTTCGCAGACAGCGCAATATTAAAAACTGTTGCATCACTACTCACCGCATTGTGTATTACTTTCTCACTGAAAGTGTTAATTTTGCATCGTGACTAAACCTAAAATCAACTTTATAAAATTTCATTATGGCAGAAAAAATTTCGTCAATTAGAAGTAAAGGAAAATTGATAGATGATAGACAATCAGAGAAACAAGAAGTATGCTGCTATTTCTGCTAGAATCAAAGGAATAGCCCAAAATTTAGAAAATTGTAAAGTAATTGATTACCTTAGAGGCATCGCATACAACTTTGAGTTCTAATCAATAATTTTATAAATGGAATTTATTTTTTGTGAACATTAAAAACACAAAGATATTAATTTAATACATAATTATATTTCACGTATGTTTTTTCACAACGGCATGTGATATTAATTTTTGTAAAATTGTTTGGATTTATTTCACCGAAATAAAAATGTATATATGTTTACAAAGCGTTTCATTTAAGTGATGCACTATTGCTAACTTTTTTATCATTTTGCTACAAAAATGTTCAGGGCGAAAAATGAGAGGCGAAATTTTCCAGCACATGCAGGCTTAAATGTATACTTATAACGTCTGTTCCGTATCGTTTTACTTGATAGCATGCTATACATGTGCTTAATCTTTCGCTCACTAGTTGTCACTAGATAATCTGAACACTTTGTGTACTTTGATACTTACCACAGCAGATAGTATTTTTGGAAAATAAAGCAATTCTTTTCTGCAATATTGCAGTCCATTTATTTTGGTAGGAATAAGCTTCCATACATAATTTTTTACATTGCCTTCCAGTTGAATTTAGAGCTGATTTCAAAGTCCTCTTTCTAACATCTAAAGCCTTAAATAGCCAGACCCCCGCTTACTTATATCATCTTATCATTAATTAAAAACTACAGCGCATATTAAGATTTCAAGATGTTGGCCTGTTTAGGATTCCAGGGATTAATAAAATAACAGTGGGAAGTTGAGCCTTTATGTTCAGGACCTTAACACTAGAATTACCAAAGCTTATGAAAAAATTTGTTAATCTGCGGCGGTGGGAGGATGGGATAGTAGGCTGCTTGGGCATATCGACACATTTACAAGACAAAAGACGCTAACAGAGAGGTGCAAGCAGATTTAAGGTGAGCCGGATTTCCAAGTTTTTTTGTAAGCTTTGGTAATTCTACTGTTAAAGCTGTATAAAGACCTGCTTATATCAAAGATGCCTCTTTCAGTCTCAGCTTTTAAATCCAGACTGAAGACTCGCTGCTTTAGAACTAGCATACCTTGATTAGAGCTCCTTATTAGCTGCACCGCTCTGCTTGTTAGTCATTAGTATACAATAATTAAGAAATGCTAATATCTCTCCTGTGTTCTTTTTTCTCTTCTAAGATGTTTTGCTGCCTTTTGGAAATACATTTCAGACACTGGGAGCCTTGGAATGAACAAATGGAAAGATTCTGTCACCTTATTGGGCAGAAGACTTTAACAAACTTAACATACTTTAATTAGATATAAGACATTAATGTACAATGCCCAGAAGCCAGTTAGCCTAGGTCTCCAGGACTGTGACTCTGTCTGACTTCATCTCTTATAATAGATTAAACCACTCCTAAAGAGGTTTATTTTTTCCAGGAATGCTGCTGGCAGGAGTTTCATCTCCTTTATGTTGATCAGTTTGGCATTGTGTTTTCTTCTTCTTCTATGTGTTTAATCTGCGCATTCATTATGAAATTAGTAATTTTTCAAAGTTTGTAATTACATTTACCTGTGAACTAGTTACAGCACATTGCCTTCAGTGAAAATTGTCATATAAAAATAAACAGAACTGAATTTCAGATGGATTTTTCCAGCAGGTAATGTGATGTGTCACAAGGAAAACATCATCTTTGTTTGGGGAAAATTTAAATTGATATCCAGTTTACTCTTAATGCCTTTACAAGTCGTACATTTCACACCAGTACAGCAGCATTTGGGATGAATTGCAACATGAATGTAATATGAAGAACTGCATAATGGAAGTAACGATAATCAGTCAACAAGCACCAAAACCACTATGTACTGTTTCGAGCATCTTACTCAAATAATTCAAGCCGCATTTCAGGTAAAGGTGTGTCCTTCCTGGTTTTACATACCCTGTGAAGTTTTTTCTGTTTTATCATATTTGACCTTCATTTAAACAGTATCTTTAGATAAAGATGATGTAATTGAAATAAAAATGAAAATTTGATTGTGCAATAATCTGTTCTGTTAAAAAGAACAAATATGACATTTCCATATGTCTAAAAAGTAAGTACACACTTGGCTCTAATAGATGGTATTGCTACCTCAATAGGTATTTGCTGTAACTGTCTAGTACTGTATGAAATTGACTAGGAAAAGTTCTTGTGTGCACATTCTTATTTCAAATCCACCCACATCATCTCAGTGGGATTCAGATCCAGACTTTGACTTGGCCATTCCACAACCCTCAATTCCTTTCTTTTTAGCCAGTCACCTGTGGAATTCCTGGTGTGGTGTGTACCCATTGCAGGATGCACACATTCCCCCTAGGGCCAATTTAGCATTGCCAATCCACCTTACTTGCAAGTCTTTGAACTATGAAAGGAAACCTGAGCACGCAAAGGAAACACACATGGACACAGGGAGAACATTTATATTCTATGCAGGCAGAAAATGGAATGCAAACACTCTCCACCCATCTGCCCATCTCATACAGTAACACTACCGTATAAATTAAACCATATATATCTTCACTATATAAATGCGGAGTTTTTAAAACACACTAAGAACAAGGTAGAAACTTTAAAAACAACTAAAAACCAAAAATATCTGTCCATTAATTAAATTATGAACTATGGCCAGTTGACATCAAAGGGGATTAAAACTGTACAAGAGAAAGTCAAAAACAAAGTCACAGTCCTGTAAACCTCTTCTATCTGGCTGCCTACCGCCTCCTGGGTTTTCTATAGTGGAGTCTGTGCAGTCTGGTGAGAGAATCATTCCATCAGATGATTCCAATGCTCCTTTATCCAAGGTGACTTTTCCATATGTAGGAAAGTAGCCTTGAAGTACAGCAGTGGCACCAAGTGTCACATCCAGATACAGAATAGAGTAAGGTTAGTAACAGTTTAAAGTATTGTGATGCTTATATTTCTGTACAAATGACTAACAAACACAAATGCTGTATGCACAGCTAATCCGCAACTCTAGTCAGGGTATGCTAAACTGAAGTAGTAGGTCTTCAGCGTAGATATTAGGTGGCAGATCATTTAACAGCTTCAGGGCCATGTAACTAAAAACTCAACCTGCCACTGTTATTTTATTAATCTTTGGAATCTTAAGTAGGCCAGCATCTTAAGATCTCAATGTGCACTCTGGTTTGCAAGCAATGAGAAGCTCAGATACATAAGCAGGGTGTTGGCCACTTAAGTCTTTATAACTTAATAGGAGAATTTTTAATTTTAAATTAACTGAAAGCTGCATAAAAAGTGATTAGAATAGTAAGTATCTAAGGCATTGCAATAGTAAATCCTACTAAAAATAATTCATGAATTAATTTCTCAATATGCTGCATTTTTAGATATCATATTTAGAAAACATCTAACATGTTTTGGGTAGTTTTGAAATGTGTGTTTTAAATGACATGCTACTGTTAAAATAATAATAATAATAAATTATGTGCTAATTTAGGAAATTAATGGCAGAATGGTGTAATGATTTGATAAATAAGAACTAAACCAGGCAAGTACAGTGACTGTGAGCCCAAAATCACTTTCGAGCTCTCAAATAAAATAGAATGGTCAATGGTGTCAAAAGCTGCACTCAAATCTCACAGCATAACTGCTGTGGAATTTCCTTCATCAGATGATATCAGAATGTAATTTACAATATGGGTTAGTATTGTTTCCATACTATGACCAGCGAACTCCAGACTTGAATTTCTCAAATAAACTGTGATGTGCAAGTTGAAATTGAAGTTGCGTTGCAACTACTTTTTCAAGTATTTCAGAGAGAAAGAGTTAATTTATATAATTACATCTATAATTATTAAGTGTATGTGAGTCTAGCTATGGCTTATTAAGCAATGTTCTGATAACTGACACCTTTAGTCCATCAGTAACTGCACCATTCAGTAATGAACTATTGATAGTGCTAAGAATGGGCACTGCCAGAAGTTCTATTGAGCTTTTAACTAGTTAATTTGGTACTATGTCTAAGGAACAAGTAGTAGGTTTAATTTTAGTAATTAAAGTTATGACTTCCTTTTCTGTTATCAAATTAAAATTACTAAAGTGGTGCATGCAAGACAAGACAGGAACTGATAATCTTGCATCAAGTTTGCTAGATGACACTGAAATCTTAGCTCTTAAGTTCATAAAGTCTGCACTGCTAAAGTCTGTATGTATTTTGCATTGTAGTTTTGAATTCCCAAAGGTTAGATAGATTAGCCTCTGCTCTAAGCAGTTCACAAAGATTATTAGTGTTGCTATCTATTAACCTAGAACAGTAGTCTGAATGGGCTTTAAAGAGATTTTTTTTTTTTTTTTTATACTTTTCAACATTGTCTTTCTGTGCAAGGCCTGTAGCTTTGTTGCTCTCTAACTACACTCCAGTTTTTGACATTCTAATTTAAGAGTTCAAGTGCTCTCATTAAACCAAGATGAGTTTCTATGCGCTTTAATTACTTTTGATTTGATGGGAGCTACTGTATCCAAAGCATCTTTCAAAGTCTCATTATAAATTGTTATTAGTTGATCCAAATTGTTTTAAATCAATTATGCTTGGGTTTTGTCAAAATATATACAAATTTTGATGTGGAATCACAATCGAGATGTGTCATTTTTTTTTAATTTGCAAGTATATTGGTAAATTCAGAACCAAGTTAAGCATAATTAAGTAGTGATCAGAGGTAACTTAATTTAAAAGTAAAATATTTAAATCAGGGGTGGGCAAAGTCATTCCTGGAGGGCCGCAGTGGCCGCGGGTTTTTGTTCCAACCCAGTTGCTTAATTAGAAAACAATCCTTGCCAATAATTACATTTCATGGCTTATTAGTGCTTTAACTCTGCTATGTCAAGTCATTCTCTTATTCTAGATTTTTTTTCCATTCTAAGGATATCATCCAAATACTTTGAAGTGTAAAATGGATGGGTAATTCTCAATCCTTCACTTTTTTTCTCTTCTCTTTCCTTCCAAGTATTTAATTAAGCCAAATAGTGCACGATAAATACACACAGGTGTTAAGGGTAACAAGCAAAATGATTAACTGCTGGTTTCTTTTGTCATTTGCATCTGATTGCTAATAAGGAGCAATTAAAAACTGAGAATGTAGCTGTTTAAGACTTAAATAAGCAATAAGGGTTCAAAATCTTAATGAGGGAGTTAACTAAAATGAAGCAGAAGATGTTTCTAGAGCAATAGGTGCTTCTTATTAAGAAATTGGGTTGGAACAAAAACTTGCAGCCACTGCGGCCCTCCAGGAATGACTTTGCCCACCCCTGATTTAAATTTTAAGTCTCAACTCCGTGACTCGTTATTAGATGTAATGTGTGTTTATAACTGTGTTTGGCCATTAACAATTTTGCAAAGCCCTATTAAATTTAACAAATAAGTAAAACATTTGCTGAACGTGTCAGTTTCCACATCAATGTGTATATTAAAATACCCACCAACACTACATGATCATAATGACTAAATCAGAAAAAAAACTGCTGAATTCAGTTATTAACATTGAATATGGACATGGTGTTTTGTAGACTAGTACTACAATTGTGCTGGGATTTGTTTTAACATCCAATAAGAATGCTTCAAAGGATTTAAATTCTCCTAAATTTTTACAGCTGGTTTGTAGTTTGTCACATATAATTATCCTATATTTGCTTCCATATATTAGGATAAAACAAAAGATCCCCTCCAGTTAGGATAAAGACCATCTCTCTTGATTATTCCCAAAGGTTATGCTTTTATTTGCACACCAGATTTCTAACCAGCAGTGTAGGGAATGCAATCTGCTATAAATCACATTCCCCTCTATGAAATCTATGTAAGGAACCAGAGATAATTAAATTCCAACATATTCTTTTAACTTTGGTGCATAGAGATATAAAGTTCCTGTTCAATACCTCAGATTGCTGCTAATAAATGTTGTTAGTGTTGATTAGCCAAAATAACTTCATTGTTGGCCAGAAGGACCAATTTAGTCTGTATGTCAGATACCTTTGCCCCAAGAGGCATTTAAATTAAACTGCTAGATTAACATTGTTTGAAATTCTAACATTCTGTAGTATCTGAATCTGTTCTGTGTCCAAATTGGTGGCCTAGGTACCGAAGGACTACATTTTGACTTCTTAGACCTCTGTCTGACTGTTACCCACTCGCCCTGTGGCTGAATCAGTGCTGCTGTTAAACGCACACTGACAATAGTGAGGCCTGGATAGACTGAAGCTGAATCAGAAATGGCTGAATTGTCCAAACAAACCGAGTCAGTCCAAATTTCAGTTTGCCATATCATTAATGGGTTCCTAATACCAACCAATTCTACATTAACTATGTATTTTTGGCATATTGCTGGCCGGAAAAGCCAAAACTGTACATACTGCATGACAATATACAAACCTGCCCTCAACAGAGAAGGGAATAAATTAAACTTACGTTAAATGCTGAGTTCATCTTTAACCTTGAAATAACTTTTGAAATAACTTTAATGCCTTCCGAGTTTAGTTGTTTGGTGGGGGACTTTGCACTATCGGTTTCTTCTAATCAGATTTCGCATTTATCCAGTTGAAATTTTTCATTCCTAACAGATTCAAATACATTTTTATTATTTGTTGATGCTGTATAACACTCTGCGCTTAAGTGAGACAGCTGTGCTTTGCTTCTGCCCCTGTACAAACCAGACTCAATACTCATAGAGTCCCAATATACTTTAATCTGGATGTTTCTCTGCTACCAAATTAAGAGTCAAGTTATTCATCCATGAGACTATTCTTCCCCAGTTTTGTGCAACCTGTAAAACTATTTCCTAGACATCCACTGTCAAAAAGGCCTAAATGCTTGCTCGCAGCATTCTGTTATCTATTTTCACATTACCATGCTGCTATAAAGTACATATGAATGTGTACACCTCATGATGGATAGGAATCTTTCTATTATTGAAAAGTACAATATAAAATGAAGGCTGGTTGCTTAAATTATTAAAAGAAAACTTCATTAAGTAATAAAAGATTAACATTTTATGTGCTAATGTCAAGGTCTACAGATTACTACTAATTCATAAAACACAGTATGGAGGTTTCCCTTAAAGGAATTTTCTTTGCCGTGCTTTCTGACCCTGGCTATTCAAATTGTATTGCATCCCAAGATGCCACACTAATTCACACAAAAACGTAATGTGTAATTTATTGTTAAAAGAAATTTTTATTCCTGTCTAGCTGACAAATAATACAACATAAGGAGTACAGAGTTAAGTATCAGGTTTTTAGGTTTTATTTAAAAAAGAAGTGTCATCTCCAATGTATTATGAATATGTCTTTAGTCTAAGAGTTATGATTAATGCTTTAACTTAATTACTTTTATCCATTTTACGTGCATCTCATTGACAAACTGCATTCATGCTGGGTTGCCAAATAATGCGATCAGACTAGCCTTTTCAATGAAGGTATTCCTCTTTTTATGACAAGGATCTATTCTGAAGAAACAACACTCAAATGAAAGTATTATTCCACAGAATTAAAAGCATACATGTTTTTGTTCACAAATTACAGAAAAAGGATTCAGACTTGTTGACACCTTGGCAAGTTAAGCAAATGAATTAAGGCACATAAAGAAGCTTTTTTTTATAAAGATACACATGGTTAGACAAGTATCTCATATGTTAATTTTCATCTCTGTGTTTTAGTTTCCTGCTTTATTTTATATAAGAACTCCATCCATCATCCAACCTGCTATATCCTAACTACAGGGTCACGGGGGTCTGCTGGAACCAATCCCAGCCAACACAGGGTGCAAGGCAGGAAACATACCCCGGGCAGGGCGCCAGCCCACAGCAGATTAAAACTGTACATGTGATTTCTCAGTTTTTTTATTTTTAATAAATTTGCAAAAACCTAGAGTAAACTTTTTTCACGTTGTCATTATGGGGTGTTGTGTGTAGAATTCTGAGGAAAAAAATGAATTTAATCCATTTTGGAATAAGGCTGTAACATAACAAAATGTGGAAAAAGTGATGCCCTGTGAATACTTTCCGGATTCACTGTATGTATGTATGTATGTATGTATGTATGTATGTATATATGTGTGTGTATATATATATATATATATATATATATATATATATATATATATATGTGTGCGTGTATGTGTATATATATGTATATATGTACTGTATATGTGTATATATATGATGGATACTTTATTAATCCCAAGGGGAAATTCACATACTCCAGCAGCAGCATACTGATAAAGAACAAAATTAAATTAAAGAGTGATAACAATGCAGGTATAACAGACAGACAATATCTTTGTATAATGTTAACATTTACCCCCCGGGTGTAATTGAAGAGTCGCATAGTGTGGGGGAGGAATGATCTCCTCAGTCTGTCAGTGGAGCAGGACTTTGACAGCAGTCTGTCGCTGAAGCTGCTCCTCTGTCTGGAGATGATACTGTTTAGTGGATGCAGTGGATTCTTCATGATTGACAGGAGCCTGCTCAGTGCCCGTCACTCTGCCACGGATGTCAAACTGTCCAGCTCCGTGCCTACAATAGAGCCTGTAGAGGTGTCTCTCT
>NC_041396.2:134140555-134145555 GCF_900747795.2 Erpetoichthys calabaricus | reverse complement strand
TGCGCACTGAACAAGCACGCGCCTTCTGGTCCATGATGTCAACGCCACGCTGGGGAAAAAAGAAAGACAAATATATGCGACATTTTGAAGAAATCATTTTATCACCAGAAGAGCACCAGAATACTTCGTCACACTAATATTTTTTTCATTAGCATACCTTCATGTGGTTGTAGTCTGTGACCGTGTTTGTTTTTTTTTTTTTTATCTTGCCCAATCTCCACATCATGGTGCATTGTGCTGAGAATGCAGACAGACTTCATCTTTTTGGGCACATACACTGTCAGCATGGCACTGGGAGATCTAAACACCAGCGTGGAGAATTGTTCGTGTACTGAACTGACTTTAGCTGCAGGTGGAAGTTCCCGTCGCACTTTATTCATGGTGCCAAGCAGAGTTGTATTGCGGTGCAGCAGTCTATTAGCCAGCGAAAGTGACGTGAAGAAGTTGTCTGTTGTTACGGTTCTGCCTTTGTCCAGAAATGGCTCCATAAGCTTTATGACCACAGACTCGGAAGTCTTTCTCCCGTGGGACGACTGGGATCTTTTCCTAAATAAGGAGTGGCATTGCACATGTACTTTGTCTCCAAATCTGCCGCAATCCAAAAAGGCAGAACCGTAACAACAGACAACTTCTTCACGTCACTTTCGCTGGCTAATAGACTGCTGCACCGCAATACAACTCTGCTTGGCACCATGAATAAAGTGCGACGGGAACTTCCACCTGCAGCTAAAGTCAGTTCAGTACACGAACAATTCTCCACGCTGGTGTTTAGATCTCCCAGTGCCATGCTGACAGTGTATGTGCCCAAAAAGATGAAGTCTGTCTGCATTCTCAGCACAATGCACCATGATGTGGAGATTGGGCAAGATAAAAAAAAAAAAAACAAACACGGTCACAGACTACAACCACATGAAGGTATGCTAATGAAAAAAATATTAGTGTGACGAAGTATTCTGGTGCTATTCTGGTGATAAAATGATTTCTTCAAAATGTCGCATATATTTGTCTTTCTTTTTTCCCCAGCGTGGCATTGACATCATGGACCAGAAGGCACGTGCTTGTTCAGTGCGAACAGGAACACGCAGGTGGCCGGTTGCTGTGTTCTACAACATCCTTGACCTAGCAGCGATGAACGCACACGTACTGTATAAGGCATGCACGGGGTCCGCTGAGGAAAGAAGAGTGGTCATGGCTCACCTTGCAGAGGAACTTCGTCGTCGCTTCTTACAGGAAAAGGCGATGGAAAAAGAAAAGATGATACAGCGTCAACAAACTTCCGTTCTAAGACCTCAGCTTCCCCCAGGGAAGAAAGTACAGTGTCAGGTGCTCATTCACTGTAATAGGAACCATAGCACAGAGAGGTGTGTACACTGCAACAAGTACACATGTTGTAAATGTAGGAATGGCGGACCTTGGGTGTGTGGGAACTGTTAATATTTGAATGTGATGATTTTATATAGCACGGATCGGAAATCAGCAGTTCTTAACATTGCACCACGCAAGCTGTCGTATCAACCACCAACTGTAACTTGCTTTCTTTATTCTTCGGTTATAGTCTTGAATAAAAGTACACTTTTATTTATGTGAAACCAGCTGTGTCAGATGGGGTTGTATGGATTGATTCTGAATGTGACTGCGAGAATGAAAAGTGAATTAAAAAAAAAAAAAAAAAAAAGCTAACCTTTACCAGTATCATAAGTTACACCGCCTGTTACAGACTGAAATCAAATTTATGTTGTTATTCTAAAATTGTAAGAATAAGAGCTATTAATTTCTCGAAGTGGAGCCATGCGGAATCGAACTCGCCACCCTCTGATTCCCAGTCAGGCGCTGATACCATTACGCCACTGCGGCAATTGTAGTAAGAGTGTCAATGTGGCATGCTAACGCGGCTTTTTTTTTTTTTTTTTTTTTTTTTTTGAATGAAGGCGCACGTGTTCTTTTATTTGTACCTTTTGTGAAAGTGTTTCTTTGATATATGGACTTCAGGCTTCATACGTTATATAGTTTATGCCTACATTTTGTCATTTACTATTAGAATATGAAAAACGTTTCTGTTTTAAAAATGTGTTTGCACAGCCAACTATAGAAATGGAACACACATGAAATGCGTGTATTCCAAATAACGCTAGAATTATTTCCACTGTAAAACTCCACTTTAATCCCAGGTAATCAAATCAAGGCAAGGCTTGAGCTAGGAGAGAAGTTCATTCTAAGTCGGTGGGGGGATGGAATAGCTGGCTGCTAGTAGCTTTATCAGCACATTTAGATGACAAAGGACTCTGGCGGAGAGGTGCAAACGGATTTAAGACGCGATTTAAGGTGGGACGGATTTACGAGTTTTTTCGTAGGCTCTGGTAATTCTAGTGTTAAGTGATCTTCCAGACCAGGTTCAAACAGACGTGACAGGACATCAGCATTAATATGCTCAGAGCAAGGTCAATGCCTGACTACAAAGCTGTAAGGTTGTAATGCCAAGAACCATCTCATGAGATGGGAGTTTGTATCTTTTTGACGATATAACCATTGAAGTGGAGCATGATCAGTTACTAATGTGAACTTTCGTCCCCATAAGTAATAACGTAGCGCTTCTATAGCCCATTTAATCACCAAACATTCTTTCTCAATAGTTGAATAATTGCGTTCTCTGGGGAGTAATTTCCTACTCAAGTATGTGATAGGGTGTTCTTCCCCATCAAAAACCTGGGATAGGACTGTGCCTACTCCGAATGCACTTGCGTCCGTCTATAGTATAAAATCTTTAGAGAAATCGGGATTTCGCAACACAGGATAAGAAGACAAAGCTTTTTTTAAATCCGAAAAGGAGCATTCGCAAGGTTCTGTCCATACAATAGGGCGGTTTTTTCTTCCTTTAGTAAGCTCTGAGAGAGGAGCAGCCCTATTTGCAAAGTCAGGGATGAATCTTCTGTAGTAACCAGCTAACCCCAGAAAAGCGTGCACCTGTTTCTGCGTTTTAGGATGTGGGTAAGCGAGCACCTCCTCTATTTTCCTTAATTGTGGACGAAGTAAACCCCTGCCCATGGAGTAACCTAGATAATGAGTCTCAGACATACCTAGTTTACATATATATTGTCACACGTGCGTTTAGGAGACAACTAAAGGGCTTGAATACATGTGATTCCATGCCAGACCAAGGGGTGGCGAAGTGCACTAATTTCTCCTCTCGATCTTTTGCAGACCATTCTAGGGAAATTCCGCCCAACTCTGGGGCAGCCAATGACATCACTTCCGGTTCCGGTGTTGATGACATCACTTCCTTCGCTGGCCTTTAAAGCCGCTATATTTCCTGAACAGAATCAGTTCTGTTTTGGACTCAGTTGAATGAACATGTCTTTGTTTATTAATCAGTTTTGCAGCCGGGAACAATTATACGGGTGGCTGCCCCAAACCTTCACAATGTCTTATGGTCGTTTTTGTGACACTGGCGTAGTCGGCAGGATGGAAGAAACCCAGAAGAGAACGGGACCAGACCTGAATCATATCCAGGTGGGAGAGTACTTGGGCCAAGCTTTCAGGTGGGGATTGCGTCTCGGATTTCGGAAAGAACCGGTGCAGACTCCTCTCCCTTTGTCTAGCTCCGAGTCACCTAAATCAAATAGGGAGAGTGTCGATGGGACACACAGACGTGGGCTGGTTTCTATGGGGGAAGTGAAGGGGACTTATTATGCTCTCTCGCAGGAGAGAGCTGTCTTTCCCACCGGGGCTAAGGCCCCAGAGCAAAGTGGGGATTCCCCAGACCAGCAGGTGAGAAAAATAAAAAAATGGAAATTTGACCCTGAACGGTCTACCCAAGAGCAGCTTGATGCTCTCTGGGAAGAGGTAGCAGGTTGGTTAAGGCCAGCCAAATGCACCCCCTTCCAACTGGTCAAGAAAGTGTCCTGCTTTATATTTATAAATAGCCTGCCTGAGCAGTTCACCCAGCCGGTCTGGGGAGAATTTTCTAATGTCACCGAGCTCGTTGAGGTCATTGAAACCTCGAGGACAGCTTCGCAATTTGGGAGAGCAGAAAGGTCCCTAAGTGGACGGCGTAGAGATTATGTCCCTCTTAATCTGCCCTCTTGGCATAAACCGGAGTTTGCACCGGAGTCTCCGATTCCTTGGGCGTGGCCCTCGCTCGAGATCGAGGCGGAATGTAAATGGAGAGAGAGGGGTGGATTGTGTGCGCTTTCAAACCCCTTGTTAATGGCTCATAAGGGAGAGGTCATTATAAATGGGTACAAAGTAGAAGCTCTGTTTGATTCTGGCAGCAACATTTCTATTGTTGACCGCTGATACGTACTACCGCGACAATGGTTAAAAATAAAGACCAGAATTACCTGTGTACATGGAGATGTCCACTCCTATAAATCCACTCAATGTATCATCAGCCACGGAGGATCACTTAAAAGACTTATCGTAGCGGTCCTCCCAAATCCACCGTGCGCTGTGATTCTCAGGCGAGACTGGTCTGATATTAAAAGCGGTGAAGTACTGATCTCTCCTAATCCGAAACTGAGCCTAGTAACAGACGGGAATCCACCGCCTCAGGTTGTCTCAACACCATGTACGCAGCCGGTGGAGAGCGGTATGGGAGACCAAGAGGAGGATGAGGAACTTCCTGGACCGTCGCGGACCACTATGTCATCTGTCCGCGTCTCGCCAGAACGGGATGATTCTCCACCCCTTGAGGTCAGACCAGACCCTCTCTCAGATCTGAGCTTTCAATTTAGACAAACACCGGCCTCATTTAAAAGGGAACAATGGAATGATGATTCCCTTAAGTTTGCTAAGAATGCAGTTGTCCTAGTCAACGGTCAACGCACCAATCAGACCATGCCACAAGGGCCCCACTTTATTTTAGATAATGATTTATTATATGGGGTCAGTGAGCACGAAGGGGGGTGTGGAAGCTGTTGCTAATCCCGTGAACTTTCTGGCGGCAAGTTTGTGAGTTTGCGCACGCCCACCTCCTAGGAGACCACCTGGGAACCGAGAAAACA